>NC_035442.2:71380826-71390826 GCF_002127325.2 Helianthus annuus | reverse complement strand
AGATCACGGAATCAAACGGCACCTATATAGGTATCTACATTAATAAACGGACCTATCGGAGGATCGGGTAGTACAAGGGTTCGTAAACCAAATAAGTATGGGAACTTATGTAATATGGTTTAACAAAGCCTACGTACTAAAACGAAACCTATCCTAAGTGCTTTTGACCCATTACGACCCGTTTAGGTAGCTTACGCCACTTTAACGCGTCGTTTGCGTGAAACGCGTTTGGAATGCCTAACTAGTCCTATGACAAGCAAGATATGCCTTAACATGTTTAATATTGTTGTTAAATCAGTTTAGATGTATAACAACCCTCGGTAAAACCGACATCCTCATAATATTTCTGACACCCTAATATATCTTAAAATATATCAATATGTCTTTATATGCACCCCGTATGTGAAAAACCGAGCCCAAAGTAGATTATATATATATATATAGTAAATTAAAAACAATAAAAATTAAGTTGAGGCGGGCCGCATGGGACCTCACCTCAATATAACGCGGGCCGCGCAAGAGTGTAACCAGACTTCTCTTAAATCATAAGTTCATGCGGGCCGCGTACAAGTTTGGTTAAGTTAAAGCGGGCCGCGAGTGTTCAGAATTGTGGCATAGCCCGGTGCGGCCACGTGTCCGATGCGTGTCGAGCCTATATGGTGACCGGACCAAGCTACGCCGTTGACCCAGGTTGACGCGGGCCGGGTAAGGGTTGGCCTGTTCTTTACGCGGGCCGCGTGGAAACGCGATTACCGCCCTATATAAGAAGGCAACGGGCTTTCAGTTTCCGTCGTTCATTTCCTTTCTTTCTTTCTTAATGTCTGTAGTGGCGTTACTATACCCGGGCATTATACCCCATAAAATAGCGAGGTTCTGCTACGATGTAAGTATTATAACCCCTGGAGACGTATTAGATACGCTGCCTGATTGATCTAGGGTTCCGTAACGGCTGTCGTGGTTCTGCCCGACGTAGTCGTTGGAATGCCGTCTCGGGGAGGGTATTACTAATGTTAAAATGGGTTATTATACTAACACACGTGCATTTGTGTAAATTATAGATATTCACCAGGAAACCCTAAAGAATAACCTAAAACAGCAATGTGAGTAATCTCCTTTTTGTAAACTGTTTTTACAAAACCTTAAATACCTTTTCCATGCGAATGACAGTTATTGAGTATTTGTAAGAATACAATTATCGTGGGTATGTTGGGGTTTTGTATACAAAATTGGTTACAACCTGGTTAAGGAGTAACATTTCCACAAGTCGGGTGTCGACAGTACCAACGGGTGATAATTGATATAACTTGGAAACAAATGTAATTGCGGGATCGCCCTCAATACTGTTCACTGTGAATTTTATTTAAACTTGATTAAACTGGGATTCACTCACCAGTATTTCCCACTGACAAAATGTTTTTAAAACGCGTTTCAAGTAACAAAATGTGAAAGCCAAATAGAAGCCAGCTGGACAACACTGGAGGCTTCGAAAAGTGGCAATAAAGTTACCTAAAAATAAAACAAAATGTTTTTATTAAATAAATAGGATTTATTCCTATGAAATGTGAGTATTGAAAACTTGGGTTTTACCCATATGTTTAATGTTATAAAACATGGTGGTTTACTCTGATTAAATATATTTCCTAACTACGGTCCTGATAAAAATTTCCGCTGCCAAATTGGATAAATAAATGTGATACCACTGAAACTGGCTCACGGCCGCCCGTTCCCGGGAGATAGGGATCGGGGGTTGTGACAGAAGGTGGTATCAGAGCTATGCCACTGATTCAGCCACAGAAGTGTTCTGCTGACATCAAAATTCAAAGTGTTAGGAAATAAATTATGGAAATACGTGTATAATTGTATTTCTTGCTCTGTGTTATCTGACTATTTGTTAGTTTACAGTATGAGCGACCAAGGACCTTCTGACGCCTATCGTCAACTGTCTGGTTCGCCTATGAGCGAAGGCACCTCCTCTTCTCAGCCTGCCCTCTCGGGGTATTCTGCTGACACAGAAGAAGGAATCTTTGTGTTTAAGGCTCAGTCTGAAGAGCCATTTCCTCAGAAAAAGAGGGGATGGTTCAGTAGGGGAGCGCACGAGCGTAGGAAAAGAATGAAAAAGTTGCAGGAACAGCGAGTGTTAGCCGCAGCAAAAAGAGAAACTGATGCTTATAATCAGGACATGCTCAATAGGGGTATCGTTAATATCCATATTTTAGCAACCACTGCTGCTGACCCAAACCTGGAACAAATGCTAGCACCACAACCACAAAATCCTGACCAACCCATGAAAGTAGAAAACCAGATAGAAATGCTTGATTACAACCCGGAGGAGATACCTAGGGTACCTGCACCTGATCCCCTAGACCTAAACAATTACGACCCCTGGTGGGACGATGTTAGGGACTACGCGCAACAAAACCCAATACAGGAAAATGTGCCAATGCCCAACTTAGGAGCTTACCCAGGGTTAGATCCTCAAGATCCCTACAACATTAGTGATGCATATGTTAGGGAAATTTTAGAGAATTCATACCCGTACCAGGCCCATATGCCTCCGTATCAGGAACCCGTACCCCAGTTTCCAAACCCAGTCCTAGAACCTGCACCCCCAATGAGTGCAGAAAATGTCCAAGAACTTAGGACTTTTGGGGAGGAAATTTTAGAAAGCAGTGATAGAATGCGACAGGTGGGAGAACGCCTCGTATGGAAATACGATGAGCGTAATATGGATTTTTGGATGAATCCATATCAGTGAAGGTGATGGCAGAAACGGTAGTAGTAATAATAATAATAAAATAAATGTGTGTATGTGTTAGAAAAAAAAAACAAAATAATACGGATGCCTACTATTAGTATTGTAGCTTTACATTTCAGTCAATATTGTAATTTAAATTTCAGTACTAGTGTGTAATGATGCATACTATATAAATAGAGTAAAAGTCGCAATGCTCGACATTTTTGGTTAAACGTGCGTGTCATGTGATTGGCTATATTCAAATATTAATTGTGATATTAATATTTGATAAATTGTTTAAAATTCAGATGGCCGACGAAGAAAATCAGGATAATCTGAATAACGATAACCAGAGTAACATTAACATGGTTAATGAGAATCCGGACAACAATAACAATGGAAACCAAATGGATAATAGTGCCATTCAACATATAGTGGCACAAGGAATTATAGATGCAATGCCATTTATTATTCAAACGGTTCAAGAAGCGAATAATAAAAGTAAGCATAGCAGTAAACGACCAAGTGAACTGGAAAACAGCATGAACAATGGACCCGTAAACTGGAAAACAGCATGAACAATGGACCCGTACTTCAAGCGCCCATTCCCAAAAGAAGAAGAACCATGCCATATGGTTGTTCTTACAAAGAATTCTGGTCCTGTAAACCAATAGAATTCTCGGGCAATGAAGGACCCATTGCAGCCCTACGTTGGATAGAGAAAACTGAGGCCGTTCTGAAAATAAGCAAATGTGCTAAAGAAGATAAGATAATGTTTGCTTCAAATCTGTTTAAAAACGCAGCCTTAGAATGGTGGAACACTATCCTCCAGTCAAGAGGAAGTGATAAGATTTATAACATGGAATGGGAGGAATTTAAAAATATGGTAGAAAGGAAATTCTGCCCTCCTAATGAAAAGGAACAGATAGCAAATAAGTTTCTAAATCTTAGAATGACCGGGGTAGACAGTAAGGGTTACACTACCACATTCTTTGAATATGCTAGGATAGTACCAACCCTTGCATCACCTGAACCGGTATTAATCTCCCGTTATATCTGGGGATTAATTGGAGAGATTAGACATGTAGTCAAGGCAGCTAGACCCCAAACTATAGAAGAAGCTGTAGAACTAGCCAATACCTTGACAGATGAGTTAATCCGTACTAGAGAAGAAGACCAGAGGAGAAACCTAACCCAAAGGCTTACCCAAGAATTCCGTTCTGGGAATTCCAACCGTAGAAATATAGGTTCTACCTCTGCACCATACTGCAGGAACTGTAAGAAGAAGCATTCTAGAAAATGCTCCACTTACTGCAATTACTGTAAAGCACCAGGACACAAGGAAGAAAATTGCAGAAGAAAAGCCAGTAATGGAATGTGCTACAACTGTGGAGAAAAAGGTCATATTAAGACCAACTGCCCAAAATTGACTCCAGCTACAAACAACAAGAATACTAAAAATGCTAGAGCATTCGTTTTAACTGCGGATGAAGCCAGAATGATTCCAGACGTAATTGCTGGTACGTTTTTAGTTAATGATATTTTTGCGAAAGTATTATTTGACTCTGGTGCAAACCAAAGTTTTATTAATACTTCATTTTGCAAACTCCTAAATCAATCATTAACTAAACTACCACAAGAATGTTTAGTAGAAACCGCAAATGGAGAAACCGTTAGAATTTCTGAAATCTTGCAGGGAGCAAGAAGAGAAATTTTTAATCAAAAATTTATTGCAAACCTTTACCCAATGAATCTGGTAGGATTTGATGTCGTGTTAGGAATGGATTGGTTAATAGCCAATAAAGCCAATATCCTATGTGATCAAAAGTCAATTCAGGTAAAATCACCAAGAGGTGAAAAGATCACAATTAAAGGAGATAAGCCATCTAGATCCACTAAATTCATCTCTGTGATGAAAACTGCAAGTTGTATAAGGAAAGGATCTATAGTGTATTTGATTTTTGTAATCACTAACACTAAAGGAAAAGAGTTAAAAGACATTCCAGTAGTGTCCCAATTTTCAGATGTCTTTCCAGAAGAATTGCCAGGACTACCGCCAGACAGGGAAGTTGAATTCAGAATTCACCTATTACCAGGGACAGCACCGATTGCCAAAGCACCTTACCGTTTGGCACCCGCTGAAATGCAGGAACTGAAGAAACAATTAGACGAATTGTTGGAGAAAGGATTTATACAGCCAAGCTCATCGCCGTGGGGAGCACCGATTTTATTTGTCAAGAAGAAGGACGGATCAATGCGTATGTGCATTGACTATCGTGAATTGAACAAAGTCACGATTAAGAATCGGTATCCATTACCAAGAATCGATGATTTGTTTGATCAACTTCAAGGAGCTTGATTTTTCTCTAAAATCGATTTAAGATCAGGATATCATCAATTAAAGGTACAGGAAGAGGACATTCCTAAAACCGCATTCAGAACAAGGTATGGTCGTTATGAATTTACTGTCATGCCATTTGGTTTAACCAATGCCCCAGCCGCATTTATGGACATGATGAACCGAATATGTAAGCTATATTTGGATAAATTCATAATTGTTTTCATAGATGATATTCTAATTTACTCTAAAAGTAAAGAAGAGCATGCAAAGCATTTGCACTTACTTTTAAGTTTATTGAGAAAGGAAAAGCTTTATGCTAAATTTTCAAAGTGTGAGTTTTGGTTAGAACAAGTACAATTTCTCGGACATTTAATTAACCATGAAGGAATTCATGTAGATCCAACGAAAATCGAGGCAATTACCAAATGGAAAACCCCAGAGTCACCAACTGAAGTTAGAAGTTTCTTAGGATTGGCCGGTTATTATAGAAGATTTATCCGAGATTTTTCTAGAATAGCCATTCCTTTAACTAAGTTAACCTGTAAATCTGTTAAGTTTGAACGGGGACCAAAGCAAGAAGAAGCCTTTAGAATTCTTAAGCAAAGATTAACCCATACACCGATACTAGCGTTACCAGAAGGAACTGAAGACTTTGTAGTCTTTTGTGACGCTTCTAAGTTAGGTTATGGATGCGTATTAATGCAACGCCAAAAGGTTATAGCTTATGCATCTAGACAGCTTAAGAGTCATGAAGAAAATTATTCGACCCATGATTTGGAATTAGGAGCCATAATTTTTGCCCTTAAGATTTGGAGACATTATCTTTATGGTAGTAAGTTTACCATATTCACGGATCATAAGAGTTTAAGATATGTCTTCGGGCAAAAAGAGTTGAATATGAGACAGAGACGCTGGATGGAATTACTTAGTGATTATGATTGTGATATCCAGTATCATGCAGGAAAAGCCAATGTGGTGGTTGATGCTTTAAGTCGAAAATATCACGAAAAGCCAAAAAGGGTACGTTCTCTTAAATTAAACCTACAAGTAGATTTAAATAATCAGATTAGAAAAGCACAAGAATCAGTAATCAGGGAGGATACTGAAAAATTAAAAGGAATGATTAAGGAATTAGAACAAGGAACAGATGGAATTTGGAGGTTCCATAAAAAGATAATGTGGATACCTAAATTAGGAAATTTACGTCACCGTATATTAGAAGAAGCTCATAAGTCTAAATATACGATGCATCCAGGAAGTGATAAAATGTACCAGGATTTAAGGAAAAATTTCTGGTGGATAGGAATGAAAAAGGATGTAGCAGCTTATGTTTCTAAATGTTTAACTTGCTCACAAGTTAAAGCTGAACATCAGAAACCCTCAGGTTTATTACAACAATTAGAAATACCAGTTTGGAAATGGGAATTGATAACAATGGATTTTGTTACCAAATTGCCTAAAACAAGGAAAGGTAATGATACAATCTGGGTGATTGTAGATAGACTAACCAAGTCAGCTCATTTCTTACCAATGAAGGAAACCTTTAATATGGAACAATTAGCCAAATTGTATGTAAATGAAATCGTTTCATTACATGGAATTCCTTTATCAATTGTTTCTGATAGGGATAGCCGTTTTACCTCTCATTTTTGGTCAAGTTTCCAAAAAGCAATGGGAACCAGGTTAAATCTAAGCACAACTTATCATCCTCAAACGGACGGACAAAGCGAAAGGACAATTCAGACAATGGAGGACATGCTTAGAGCTTGTGTAATTGATTTTGGAGGTAACTGGGACGAACACTTACCTTTAATAGAATTTTCTTATAATAACAGTTATCACACAAGTATCAATGCTGCACCATTCGAAGCACTTTATGGACGAAAGTGCAGAACCCCAGTCTGTTGGGCAGAAATTGAGGAAAAACAATTATCTGGACCCGAGATAGTACAGGAAACAACTGATAAAATCATTCAAGTCAAGGAACGACTGAAAACAGCACGTGATCGACAAAAGAGTTATGCCGATAACAGACACAAACCATTAGAATTTCAAGTAGGAGATAAAGTATTATTGAAAGTCTCTCCCTGGAAAGGAGTGGTAAGATTCATCAAAAGAGGAAAGCTAAGTCCCAGGTATATTGGACCTTTCAAAATTCTTGAAAGAGTAGGACCGGTAGCCTATCAGCTACAACTGCCAGAGGAAATGGCAGGAATACATGATGTGTTTCATGTATCTAATCTCAAAAAGTGTTTAGCTGATGAATCACTCGTAGTACCTCTCAAGGATATAGAGGTTAATGAACAACTCAAATTTGTAGAGAAGCCTCTACAGATTGAAGATAGAAAAATTAAGAATCTCAAGCATAAGAGATTAGTTCTGGTCAAAGTGAAATGGAACTCTAAAAGAGGACCTGAATACACATGGGAACTTGAATCAGAAATGCAAAAGAAATATCCACACTTGTTCCATTAGATCTCGAGGACGAGCTCTAAAACAAGGTGGGGAGGATATAACAACCCTCGGTAAAACCGACAACCTCATAATATTTCTGACACCCTAATATATCTTAAAATATATCAATATGTCTTTATATGCACCCCGTATGTGAAAAACCGAGCCCAAAGTAGATTATATATATATATATAGTAAATTAAAAACAATAAAAATTAAGTTGAGGCGGGCCGCATGGGACCTCACCTCAATATAACGCGGGCCGCGCAAGGGTGTAACCAGACTTCTCTTAAATCATAAGTTCATGCGGGCCGCGTACAAGTTTGGTTAAGTTAAAGCGGGCCGCGAGTGTCCAGAATTGTGGCATAGCCCGGTGCGGCCACGTGTCCGATGCGTGTCGAGCCTATATGGTGACCGGACCAAGCTACGCCGTTGACCCAGGTTGACGCGGGCCGCGTAAGGGTTGGCCTGTTCTTTACGCGGGCCGCGTGGAGACGCGATTACAGCCCTATATAAGAAGGCAACGGGCTTTTAGTTTCCGTCGTTCATTTCCTTTCTTTTTTTCTTAATTTCTGTAGTGGCGTTACTATACCCGGGCATTATACCCCCTAAAATAGCGAGGTTCTGCTACGATGTAAGTATTATAACCCCTGGAGACGTATTAGATACGCTGCCCGATTGATCTAGGGGTCCGTAACGGCTGTCGTGGTTCTGCCCGACGTAGTCGTTGGAATGCCGTCTCGAGGAGGGTATTACTAATGTTAAAATGGGTTATTATACTAACACACGTGCATTTGTGTAAATTATAGATATTCACCAGGAAACCCTAAAGAATAACCTAAAACAGCAATGTGAGTAATCTCCTTTTTGTAAACTGTTTTTACAAAACCTTAAATACCTTTTCCATGCGAATGACAGTTATTGAGTATTTGTAAGAATACAATTATCGTGGGTATGTTGGGGTTTTGTATACAAAATTGGTTACAACCTGGTTAAGGAGTAACATTTCCACATGTCGGGTGTCGACAGTACCAACGGGTGATAATTGATATAACTTGGAAACAAATGTAATTGCGGGATCGCCCTCAATACTGTTCACTGTGAATTTTATTTAAACTTGACTAAACTGGGATTCACTCACCAGTATTTCCCACTGACAAAATGTTTTTAAAACGCGTTCCAGGTAACAAAATGTGAAAGCCAAATAGAAGCCAGCTGGACAGCACTGGAGGCTTGGAAAAGTGGCAATAAAGTTACCTAAAAATAAAACAAAATGTTTTTATTAAATAAATAGGATTTATTCCTATGAAATGTGAGTATTGAAAACTTGGGTTTTACCCATATGTTTAATGTTATAAAACATGGTGGTTTACTCTGATTAAATATATTTCCTAACTACGGTCCTGATGAAAATTTCCGCTGCCAAATTGGATAAATAAATGTGATACCACCGAAACTGGCTCACGGCCGCCCGTTCCCAGGAGATAGGGATCGGGGGTTGTGACAAGATGTCAAAAATTTCGTTACATAGACTTTAAATGAATTTATGCGTAAAAAGGGCATTTTGGTAATTTACCTAAGGCATATAAACTACCTATCATATAACTAACTAAACGTTGTGACCATAAGGTATAACCTCGGAAGGTTATTCCCTATACAACTATGGTCACCTAATGTGTTTGGTCGGATCCTAAAGATCGACCAATGGGTCGGGTTCGTAAGCATAAGCGATTGATTAGATCGCTTACCTTTACGACCCTAAACAAGCACAAATCTAAAAGCGACGAGCTAAACATGCTAGAACATGTTTAGTAAAGTTAGAAAACAGGTTTGGTATTAAAACAAACGGTTTTAATACCCTAGAGTAGTTTGGTTACAAAGTACACGAGAAAACGCATTTTGGCCGAAACTACGACTCGTCACTGAGTCTAGATAACGTGGTAATCAGTAGGTATAGTTACTAGGGACTATAACCATCGTGATTACGCTCACGTTATGAAGTTCAAACGAACTTCGCATTGACCATAAACTGGTTAATGCAGAAAGTCAAACGCAGTTTGACTTTAACGCTAAAACGAATGAAAAACGCGAAAGAATACTTACAGAAGGTCCCCGCAAGATTCGAACCCGATTCACTCTCAGGTAGGAAGCATATACTTCCACTTAGAGAGTGTAGAATCAGATTCAATGTGAGGAAGAATGAAATGGGTGAGGGGTATTTATAGATTTACTTGAACCGTTAAGATCGTTCGTCGAAAAACGTAATTTGATCTAGACCTTACATGTGGGCACATGGTTTTCAAAAACCATGGGAGCCCCTAATGTGGACTATGTTCATTGAATACCATCCCATGGTTTTGCAAAACCATGGGTGAAAACCATTAACACTTCAAAATGGACTAGGTTCATTGAATCTGCCAGAAATTTCAAAAATGGTCCCTACACTTGTAAAACTTGATTTTTTTTGGCAC